>NW_019213070.1:3808-28661 GCF_002532875.2 Varroa jacobsoni | reverse complement strand
AGTAAATTCTAATGCTTAGTATTACAAATAATAATAATCTTCTTTGTATAGCGCGAATGGTCGCTCCACATACTCAAGCGACATTATAAATTGTTAATGCGAAAACTAGTTGAATGAGGGTAGCCGATATCATCTAACTTGCCCTAGAGAGTGGCTACTTGCAGCCACACGATCTGTTTATAATCTGCTCACAGATGAAATGCTACAACTCGAGAGTAAGGGTCAGCTTGTACAGACTACTTGCCTAATCTTTACAGCTGCTCAAGCAACAGGATCATAAATAATGTTGATTTGTATACAAATTCATGACTGGCGTATTCGTCTTTATACTGGCGTTTTCTTCTGGCCTTTTTACAGTAAACATTCGGTTTAATGCGATTTGGCAGCTGAGTTGCGTTATTTTTCGCCAAGTTGCACTTTTCGTTATAGGACCTATCATTGACAATCTCTAGGTGTTCGCCACCGGACAATTTGAATTGCGTTCAGTAAGTCTTTTGGCTTTGACTAGGCAATAATTATTTATTAACATGATAAAAAGCCGTGTACGACGAGAAATAGGCTAGGGCATATCTCTCATCGTCTCACAAGCTCGCTTTTATTCCCTAGCGCTGCTATATGGGTTTCCTTTATCTTTTCGGTGACATGAGCAGCATCTAACACATTAAGCAAAAATTATGACTACTAATTCTTCTGGGTCCCCTGGAGGCAGTGTGCACGATTCATATGTCCAGGCATTACTCAGCTATTGCTTCTCGGCATTTCTGACTTTTCGTTTTTCTTCTACATTTATTCGAAGTGTACATGTACTGTGGATCGTCTGGTTATGAATTAATTTGATCAAATATATTTGGTCGTTTGTTCCGGCTTTTTGAGGCGGTCAAATGTTAGTGCCACAACCAAAATTGGGCGAAAAAAAAGCGGTTACTCACTATCACGGTAGGCCTGTCTTTCGGCTCTCTTCTGGCGCCATGCTGGACTCGATTGCACACTTTAGTTGAGTTGCACGAGCCGTCACATGCCACACAATGGACATGCCAAAAGTATGTTGAAAGTCGATCTTGAAGTTTTGTTTTTGGAAAATGCTAAACGCGACCCGGAGCTGTGACGAAGCTTGTGGGGTATATGGACGCAACACTATAACGCTCCGATCGAACGGTCAAGCAGTGGCTCGCTCATATACGAAGTGACGATCCTAGCATTATGTCAGCGCATGTGCAGGTCGACTAATTGGCTACAATGGACGCTGAAATTCTAATTATACGCGATCGGTATCTACGTATAAGGCTTAGCCAAATTGCAAAAGATACAGGAACATCTAAGTAGATATCTCTAGCCATCAACAATCACGTCAACCGGGCAGACACCTGGGTCACGAGTGTGTGCACAACCAAATTGAACTAGGACAACCGCTTTCATGTAAAATGGTAACAGGTAATAAAAGTGGGCAACTTACGTTCAGGACAGATCAAATATGAGTTTAAATGTTTTATAGGTCTTATAGCCTCAACCTTGGTCATTCTGTTAATCAACTTTTCCAATCCTTACAGATCTATCTTAATGGGGAAATTTCGTATTTTTAAAGGGTTTGAAAAACCATATTGACCAGTTGATCACAATGAAAAATGTTTGCTTTTAAAAAAGAGAAAACTGCCTGAAAGATAAGCAAGAATAAATAACGGCCAGTATACCACTCCCTGAAGTAGTCTGCGCAAAGAATCGTTTTCACCTAAAGTTAAATGCAGTTACGAAGCCAACTTATGGGACGACCTAATATTATAATAAATTAATTATAATGGAGCATTCTGACAACAAATTCCAGCACGAATGCTGATGCTGCAAAAGCCATTCGAAAGCTTTCTTCTATTCACTCATTATTATTACTGGAAAAAAAGCGCTTTAACCTTACGCTATTAGAAAACACCAAGTGGGGTCTCATTCAGCGCAGGAATGTACTACACAATTAGTTTGACTCACCATCGTCAGCGTTTTCCATTTACTAATCCCGTTTACTATTGCCTATTATCACTTTTCTCTGTATTTTTATAGACTATATTATCGGAATTCGCAACTAGGAGCCTGCATTCGTTGTTTCTTAGATTTCTTTCTATAGTTTTGGCTATTATTATGAATGCATATGAGATTATTAGTCACGTATATAAATAGCAAGATCTGCTCGGGCAAGCTTTGGGTGGTTGAGTACGGCCACTACCCCAACTCCTTTCGTAGAGTGCCACACCATCGAGCGTCCTGTTGATGAAAGAGGAGTCTCGCTATTCTGTAATTGTGATTTGAAAAACATACCAATTTGCCAACTATCAGTTACTAACAAAGTACAAAATTTATTATGCATCGCTTAATTACCATTCGTTAGACTGAAACACAGTAGGTTCACATTCGCTAGTGATGGAAGCAAAAATAGATCATTATCTTTAAAAAAATATACATTTTAGGTTGCTTAGATGTTGCAAACCGTTCACTGAATAGAAGTAAATTACATTGTATGTATATAGATTTTCTTTTATCAACAGCACTTACTAGCACAGTTTCGTAAACGCTTCGCATCCAAGGTCGTGAATGCTGGTAGGCTTTCCAAAGAAAATCGACGAGACCCTTATCCCACTCATCTTCAGCGTCCATTCGGATATCTTGCATACGAAGTAGAGTTTCAATAGAACTATTGCCAAAATAGCCGTCTCGTAAAAGTTCGTAAGCTGGGCTCCCTGGTTGCACGTGAGGCATATGGCCAGCCACGACAAAGGCGTGAGGTCGCGAGTCCAGCTGCCGCATCAAGCAGCCAACAAGTAGCGCCGCCACGGAGGGGTTTTTCGTTTCCATCTGTACGTTGACCAAAGTAAATGACTTGCCCCGCGCAGACAAGGTGGCCACCATAAACTGTAATAATGAATAAATATTAGAAATCGCACCCTAGCGAATGTGTACTGCTATACAGAATTACTAATTAAACCAGAAAAACATTTCTGTATATAAAAGCGCTTTCAAACCTGTTTAGACTTCGGACAAAACATCAGAACTTTATTTAATCGACGTTTTTGTTCTTCGAAAACATCCGATAAATTATTAAAATAGTAATATTGTCACGACTAAATTATAGCTGCAGTATAAACAGGTGGAATGTATCTATCCGCGCAATAAGTAGTTTCAGCGCCAAATGGAAAACAAGTAATAAAACACAAAAAATCTTTCACAACCATACTTGATAAGTAAATAAACGCATGTATTACTACTTATTACATTTACTACTTATAACAAAAAAACAGCATCGATCGCATTGTTACAATAGAATTTCTGTGAGAGGACTGCTGTCAAACAAGAACTTCCGTTAAATCCCTAAAATTCCGTCATACAAAAAACTTAAGCATCATCTAAACGTTTATATGAATCCACACAAAATACTCCGTCTAATAGCATGAAAAACGCGACGAAATAAAATATAGAATTAGGTACCTCGTCTGTCGCACAGCAGTGAGTAGCTAAATAAGCTTCAACATTGGCGCGATATGCCTGCGAGGAGAGGCCGTCGAGCTCCCGATGAGTAAGCGCCCCCAAAGATCCCGTTTCTACAGCACCGATCAGCTTGACATTTGAGTCCGGCTTGAGCAGCAGACGCGTTGCGCCCGAACCAACTGCTTTGAAACTGTGACACGATAGACAAACATGAGCAAGAAAGACAAAAACCAAAAGACAAAAGAAAAACGCGTCCCGCCTGTAGCTTAGCTGTGCTTCACCAAAGTGTTTAATGTAGGATCGGTTTACCGACCATAAATGGTTCCGAGTCTTTACCGATTAAATATATTTACCTACTAATCTTAAATAAAATGTGAGGCGTCATTTCAACGCCTTGTCGAGTGCTTTCTTCAAAAGGTAACAGCTCACATAATGTGGCAAATCAGACCACAACTTTCCGTATCTGCTGCGCTTGCAGAAAAAAAATATATCTCTAATCATCTTGTCGTACCCTTGAAGCTATCCCACCACGACAAAGACCACGGACGTTATATCGTCAACCCTTGCGCCGATGCACAATGAACAAACACTATCATAACCTTATTAATCTTACCCGTGACCGGGCCGCGCAATAAGTCACATTTTTGGCCTCAAGTCCCGGTCTGCATCCAACGATTTCTGCCCTGCCCACCTAGGGTTTTGATCCTACCTAGGACAGGTACCTAAATCAGGACACCGGCGTTTTGTTTATTTACGTTTTCCCAGTTTATTTTTTCATCATCTTACTTCATCTTCCTCACCATCACTCACTTCGTTTTTCATATTTCCGTTTTTCTTCATTATTATCATCTTATTTCTCCTTCTTATTTAAATGACCCTCTGTTCGCTTACTGCGTCACGCTTGCTTTACTTTTATATACGACTGTATATATATTTATATATATATATATTTATATATCCATCTCTTGGTCGCACAGGCCGTTTTATGTGCTCAATATAGTTTTTTGCCGTACTAATCCGCTCGTTTGACGGTTTTAGTTGTTGTTACTTATTTTGTTGTTACAGACGACATTCCTCGCCTTAACTTTTTCGTTCGCGTTGTAATCGCCATCTCCCCCTACACAGAAGCCGTTTGTCTTCATGGCTTCTCACTCGCTCTGTGCACTCACTTCTCCGATAGATATCTATAACCTGTATTAATATTATGTACTACTATTTATCGACTGTGTTTACGTTTCCTTTCACACATTTGCTAGCTTTCGTTAAATCACCTGTTTCCTTTCTCTTGCTGTCCAAGTTTTTGCTGTTGTCAATGCCGTGTATATGTTGTCTATTGTGGCTTATTCGTGTATGGTTCGTCTCGTATATGTGTATCTGTTATGAGATGATGACAAATAATGAAGCTGGTATCACCACTCATCTAACTGGTAACCGGCGATCGCTCTACAACATAACGGCGATACGCCACAGCTTGTACAGTACCACATCCCGTATAAGCCCTAAGAATTGGCAGGTATTGGATGTGGGAAATAGATTTGGTTAACCAGCCGTACGCGGCGGGTGTGGTTGCTTGTACCTATTTGTAGACGTGTATACCTGTAAATGTGCTAATTTAAATTCGTTGGTGATGCTGTGTTTATGCTGCAACTATATGTTGTTGGTATTGTTCATTTTGTTACTCGTTTCATGATTTTCAGTTTTATTACATTGCTGCGTATGCACTCCATATACTCATCAGTATTATTATTATCATTATTAATATAATTATTTTCAAAGGTGCCCGGAACAATACAGAAGCTTTGCCGCATTGAATCCCGATAATAATATTAGTTTATTCGTCCCTATTCTTTAAGGACGCCTTTGCCCTTCCCACATCAATGAATAAACGAATCAACGCGCTTAATGTAAATTACTACTGCTGTTGCTGTTCTTGACAGGAGTAATTCCCTGTCAACGCAGGCGTCTGGCGCAGCTTCGCCATGCCAAATATGTTTTATAATCATAATATTTTTTTTCAATAGATTTTTACGCAGCTTCTTCTTGAATTAACACCAAACTCCTGTTGGTTACTTTTTCCCGGGCACTTTTATCGCGCTCTGCCATCTCTGGCTCTGCCCTTTTCACGTTAACACAAATACGTACCTATTACCATTTTACCTGCAGTCGGTTTTGTTGCAGGACACGTGATTCGGTTGATCCCCTTGTTTCCTTAACCCAAACCTCCTACCTGCCACCCTTAATTAGTCAATAGAAAATGCACCGTTTCCGCAGTGCATACTCTATCAACTAATAATAATTAATAACCTTGATCGTAATAACTCACAGAAGATTCAACCCATAAGAGGAGGCCAAGCTACCATGTACCAACAGAGGATCAAGCTCCCCCCCCCCCCCCCCCCGCTGTTATGGTCTGTAATTTTGTCGAGGTGGTTGCTTATTGGGTAGTAGTTTAGCGTAGTAGTACATCATCATTCGACATCAATATTATCATTATAATCGTCATCGTGTTCTTGGGCTCTGCGTTTAACCTCTTTCTCCCTTTCACTCGTTTTATCTCTTTCTCTCTCTCTCGGTCTATCCGTTCTCATCTATTCTGCTGGCCGACGAGTTCATTGGCGGATGACTGACTGATTTACTCTGACTACCTACCCACAGGACTCGGCCGCCTCGGCCGCTGCCGGCGTCGCCTTCTGCACGGCGATTACTTCTGCTCCATCCGCTTTCTCCAGGATCTCCCGTGTCTCCTTGGCGACATCCCCAGATGCCCCAGATGAGGCCGTCGGTGCTACTACAGAGGCGACCGATAGATCCTTCTCCGTTGGGGCATCGGCCTTTGCATTGGGCTCGTAACCTGTCGACTCCTTTAATTCCGTTGAGCCCGATAATCCATTCTCTTTGGTCTTTTCTTTCGACCCAGGTTCCGTCGTCGGCGCCGACCCAGTTGTCTCCTAAAAAACAAAACAGACGCAAAGCGAACTCAATTAGCTTAGAGAGCGTTTTAAACTTGTAAGTTATTGACTTATGATAGAATGATTCGTTACTGATTATAAAAAGCGTGTACTCGTGAAATATATTATGATAATAAATCGAATATGTTTCTTGAAATTGCGACATAAAAGGTTACTCTTATATTAACGGAAACTATTCAAAGGTGTTAACGTGAATCTTATGTGAATTGAAATAAATAGAGAGACCAATTTAACGGGATCATGCAGTGATCATGAGGTGCTCATTACCTGTGTAGAAGACCACTTGAGGCCTAATTTCTCATCACTTGAATAAGCATTCCTTTGGTTAATCTTTGCGTACCTTAGGGACTTCAAGCTCTGAAACTGGAATCGGTGCAGCTGCAAGAGGTAGCTCTGGTTTCATCTCTTCTTTCGCTGCTGCTAAAGTAGTGGTAGGATCCTCTTTAGCAGGAGTAATCTCGGTCGTGGGCTTCTCAAGCTGGGCAACGGGTTTCTTCTCCTCGAATTTCAGTGTATCGGTACTGCTTGCCTTACCCAATTCCGTAGGCTTTTCTTCTCGAACTTTTTCAAGTACTGCTACTTCATCCTCTTTTTTCTCTCCTACAAAGAAAAGTATTGAAGCATAAACATAAAGTAAATACAATTAACTAATTGTCGGTTAATTTCGCAACAAAGCTACATCATTGCGCGTAAGCTCATAAGGGATTTTGTAGTGGTTTTTGTCATCATCTAAAATATAATATAAGCGTGTTAACAGTCGGGTTTCGAAGTTTCAAGATATCCGCTTGGCATCGATAAGCCTTATATATAATTATGTCGTTCAACGTCCGTTTTTGAATTTTGGCAATAATCCGGAACGTGGTTAACTTACCCGCAGATGAAGGCTTTTGTTCTTCTAACTCTGTTTTATCCAAAGCTCCCGTTTTTTTCTCGGTAACCGCTGCCGTCGTTTTTGCTACAGCAGCAGACGTCATCGTCACAGCGGTATCAGATGCTGCTGCTGTTGTTACTTTTGTTTCCGCCGCTCTTTTCTCGCTCGACTTCGCCCCTTCGTCAGCATCCTCAAACTTCTGTTTCTTCGAGGTCTTGCTATCTGAATCTTCAGTCAGGTGTTCGCGGGTCTTTTCACTGTGCTTGTCAGTGTTATCGTCTTGTTCATCGTCATGCTCTCTGACATCTTCATTTGCAGGAGCCAGCCGTTTTCGACCCCGTCCTCGTCCAGCAGGCTTTGGAGCAGGTGTGTCTTTGTGTTCGGCGGGCCTTCTTCCCCGACCGCGACCCCTCGCTGGTGTCTTCGGTTTGTCTTCTTCGTCGTCCACATCATCATTCGGATCGAATTCGTCATCCTTTGACGAGTCCTTTGACGGTTCATTGCTATTCTCCTCTTCCTCGTATGAGACCTTCGTGGCTGACGTACGCTTTCCGCGCGGCCTCTTTCGCGCCGGCTCAAGTTCAACCTCGTCTGGATCTATAACTGATTTACGCGTCCGCGTAGACCGTCTTGGCGGAGGTGCATCGGCCGCATCCTCAGCGGCCTTTTTCGACCTGCGTGGCATCCTCAAGCCTGTTTTGTAGTCAGGGGTTAAACAGCCCCAGAATGATTAGGTCGTTTCGATGGTCAACGGTAGTAGACAATTAAAGAGAGGCCGGCGTCCGTTAGCAAAACAATGCAATTATGTGGCAGAGCTGTTGCTCGCACTAAATCAAAGCGGGTCTTTTTTAAGATCACTTGTTGTATCAGCCTAAAATACATGATAAAAGGTACATTATTGCAACGTTATTCAAAAACTACAAATGTAATGTTTGTATATACTTCGACAATAAAAAAATATCGCTGGTTATTCGTTGGGTACTTTTCTTAGCGAGGAATGTCGAAAGCGAGATCAAATATGCTAGTGCATATGCTCGATATTAAAATCGTGGTTGAATTTCGATAAACATTTCAGTTAAACTGTCAGAAAAACAGATAGTACCTTTGGTGACCTGCACTTTTACTTGATACAGTAGGTAATTCGGAAAGGTTTCGTACGAATTTCAAATGTTGGCATGACGCATACACTGCTCAAATTATCAAGCTTCTCATCATAATTTACAACACCGTTTCATAGCGTAAGCAAAACGTTGTGCTTTGTTGACAACATGTGCGTACTTCAGTGTGATCTCCTTTATGATGACAAACATGAATGTGTCAATGTGTTAGCAACCGACGTCTGTTTTATCCTGCTTTTCCCTTGCATTGCGACTATGGCTATCTGTTTTTTAGCATGTCTGTTCCCGAACACTTTAGCCTCTTTAAATCCCCGGATGTTTTCGAGAGACTCTGTCGTTGTAATACTCTTAAACGGGTTATGGAAACCCGCAACTTCTCTAAACTTCTCCGTTTTTTTGTTAAAACGCCTCATCAGTTTACTACACACGAAACTTATAGTTATCTCAACATTACGAGCAGAAAAATAACACCTGAAGTAAAAGCTGGTGGTTGACGTTAGGCCTTGAGTGCACTTGCAGAAACGTTTAAATGCAAGCGTGAGTACGAAAATCACTCCAACCAGCTTATCTAAATAAATGTTTTGGCTAAAATGAGTGAAACTAAATACTAAAGATTTAAATACGTCATGAAATATATTCACATCTAATAATCACAATTCGAAATACCAAACATTTCAAACACCTTTTGCACAAATTCGTAGTTTTGCAAAAAAATCGTGTGATTTGACCAAATATTCAGAAAAATGAATGCTTATTGATAAATACGAGTACCCAGTCAACGCTTT
The DNA here is from genome assembly GCF_002532875.2 of Varroa jacobsoni. Classification (NCBI taxonomy): domain Eukaryota; kingdom Metazoa; phylum Arthropoda; class Arachnida; order Mesostigmata; family Varroidae; genus Varroa; species Varroa jacobsoni. Next base: position 19,453 of record NW_019213070.1, on the reverse strand, counting down.
ACTTCCATACAAAATTATAATAATTGCTCTCAAGGGTAGATCTCAGGACATCAATCTAGCTTCAATCAGTCAACAATATTCACCTTCGAACTCTGTTTTTATCTATCTATACTTAATATAGTTCACGATTTTATGTCATCGAAAAAAACATCATGTTCCACGTCGAATCAACTTTTAACGAAATTGCACAAAAATCTTCGATCGCCTGAACACACTATACAGACGATAGGCGATTCGTGTTGCTGGCTCGGCGCCAAAATCGCTCCGCGCGCCAAAAGTGGAACACCGTCATCAACCGCCTTCAACTGGCTGATCGGCACCAACAGCAAGACCACTAGCAGAACAGAACCACAAATTCTCCTCCGCAGAAACACCCGCCTACACCGCTTTTGTCTATGGTTGACCCTCAACAGTGCACGCAACGGATATGGAACTCTCTATCGATACTTGCCTGCTCAACTACTACTTGCTTTTTGACTGCTACCTCTGCTACCTCTACTACCACCATTACAAAAGAAGAGCAAATCATCTCTCCGCAGAAACGCAAACACACAAGATTCAAAACACCGTTGATTTCTCTTTCTCATGCTACCTCTTTCTGGGGCTATCCACACCACAAAAGTCGAAACGGCTGTAAATATCAGCAGCAGTAACTGTAGTGCTAAGTTCCTGCGCTAGAAACCGCTCGAAAAACGCGCCATTTCTACCCGCATTTTGAGTCTTAGCGCCTTAACACAAACTCGCTCTCCGGCGCTTTCCCATGGTCTGAGTGGCCGAACGGTGGCGACCGCTACGGTAGAGCGAATTGTTTATTAAACGACTTTCATATTCCTTGTTGTTGCCGCTGTCGTCAAAATCAATATTAGCAATAGCAAAACAGTCGTTCATTTTTCACCAAATCTTATAGAAATTGAAAAAGCATCAAACACGTTGTTGCTCGAGCCAGACAAACAGCTAATATGGCTGAGATTGCTAATTAACGCTGAGCAAAAACCATCGATTAGCAGCTAATCCCCGCTTCCATTAACGAATGAGTGTATGATAGAGAATTGCGAGCAGCAAAAAGTAATTCCACAATATCAACAAACAGTCTTTAAGAAAATTTGAGTAGAAAAATAACAAACGTTTAATACAAGCTTTCTTACAGGCATGGCTTAATACTAAAACCCGTGTGTCTATACACGAAGTGAATAGACACTTACATATGACTTATGACAACAAGATACTTTGCTTTATTCCTATTATATTGAAAAAACCTGCTATTTCGTTTTTTCAATAGTATCAAGACTTCGCTCGTTTATTTCTTATCGATATTATGATTACAGATCAAATTACTTCCTTGCGTATCCATTACCATGAACACGGTTACTTGGCCAATTCCTCGCTAAATTAAAGAGTCATTGTCGTCATCATCATCATCATCATCATCATCGATTAATGGCGATCATCTCAGTACGGTAGTACTACGAGTGGCTGCTTCCTTGAGTCAGGGCGCAGCAGAGATAGCGCAGAGTGTCTACCGCCAGTCCCAAAATGTTTGCTAGAGAAGACGGTTGGCTGGCAACATTATGGAGCTCGTGTGCGGAAAGCGCGCTTAAGGAACGGACGGATAAACAGCTCTATCAGACAGACAGATCTTTGAAGAAATGGTTGTATGGCAAAACTTGGCGTACTATAACAACAAACGTATTTAGTTGTAACGAGATTATACGTCGTCAGCGTCATCACAGCGACAGGATACAACACGATGCTGTTGCTGATCATTGTTTGGCTATAATCAATTACAAACCACATTTTTTGGAAAGAACGTCAAGCTTGTCTAACAAACTGCGTGTCAAACTTTTACTTTATGATAATATCAAGTTAACAAAAAATGTGTAATCACTTGCCGTGTACGACCAGTGATATAGCAGGCAATAGCAACTTGTTTCAACAGATTATTCCGTTATTTTCAATTAAGAAACGCTCGATAGTTGGCTAGTTCTACATAATGACCCATTGCGCTAAGACAACTAATTAAAACTATTGTTTTAATTAGCAGTTCAACTCTAAGTCATCAAACAAAGCTGATACAAAGCCTGAAAACATCGAGACAATCATGTGCGGCAACATGAACTAATATAGTTTTAGTATAAATCATTGTCAGAGTTGGCATAAACGTTAATAGCAGCACAATGGCCAAAACTTAGTGTAATTGCCTCAATTTCTGTTTTCCCCTCACTGGTCAATGGCCAAAATCGAACGCGTTATGTGGTGCATTGGTGTGCGTTTTACGACACCTTTAATTGAACCTCGTGATATAATGCCTGTAATTCGTATCTGCAATCTACTCTTAAAACGCATATTAAAGGGCATTAGTAGTTGGCGCCTTCTTCTGCATCAGCCGTATTCCGGGGCATCGGATCCGCCGAGACTGATGAACACAATATTCAGGAAAAGCATGATAAGCACTACTATAGTTACATACAAGCAAACGCCCGCACGCGCGCTGCAATAACAGTAACAGATCGGTGCGCAACCATAATGTCCTCTCGTTCTCGCCCGTGTTATGATGTAGACGGTCACAAAAACAAATACAAAATACGCGATGTTCGGTATAAGATACGGCAAATCACTTTCGCCTATTATTATTATTATATTATTATTATTATTATAACGATTACTACCTATGGAGACACTGCAACCGCTTTCATTTCACAGGCAGTTCCTAGCGTTGCAACCATTGACGTTATAGATCTTGACAAGTATGCACTATAAATACGTTAATCGGCCTACAAGCCACCAATCATCGCCCGTCTTCCAGCCACCGCTGTTATGTTAATAGCCCCTTGGGAGTCTGTGTGGATGGTAATGGAACAAACAACGCGCGCCAAACAGAGAAAGTAAACGCGTACCCACGCACGTTTACTCTGTTGTATCACACAAGTGGCGCTTCTCTGTCGCATGTCCTTTGTACATTACTGATCATATGACCTTCCGTTTAGGTTTATTCTGAACTACAGGACATACATTCATAGCGTATCATTTATTTAATTATATTATTAATAATTTATTTAATTATATTATTAATAATACTTCTGTTAAACTACATCCGAATGAAAACGTATACTTTGCTCAAGGCAGAAACATCGCGTCTCTTAATCGAACACTATATTTCTTATTCGCTTATGTAACTAACGGGAAGGTGCTTTGCTCACAGCTTTTACTCGCGACTCCAGCCAACTTCTACGGCGGCATCAAATAATTGCTGTTATCTACATCTTCACTGTGTACGAGCCAAAATTTACCAGGTTTTTATCAAATTCTCTAATTAAATATTTGTCACAAAACGTTCACATGCTCAGCACATGATTTGACCATTCGTTACCGTTTTAGCACACTTTTTAGAATATCAAATGAAACACCTTTTCGTTAATGACAACAACTTTCTGATGCATGTATAACAGTACTGAGTCCTATTGACCGCGCACAATACTTCGAACGCAGATACTAGCCGAAAACTTCGTTTTACCGACAATGACATTATATTCTGTATCTCGGTCATTCGCACGATTCATTTCTTTAGAGAAGGTAACTAATCTGGTTCTATCTTTTCACCAGCAGTCTGGAAATACGACAACAGCTGCTGATCTTCTAATATCTGTCGAAGATTCAATGACGAGCTTGTAATCTCACTCTAAAAGATATCTTACTAGCAGTAATAGTAACTGGCTCATTCTAGCGATAACAAATTTCGTCTAAATGGGTTCTATGGGTAATGTAGTTGTTTACAGTGAAGCCTGTTCCCCGAAACGATATGACCGGCGTTGCTAATCTATAAAGCAACAGGATGTAAACGTTTCGAGAACATTTTCCCGCTACTACACATTTTCGTCTCACAACATTTGTGTCATGAGATTCTTCCTACTATAGGAAAAAAGAAAAAAAGCAAATCAACTCATAATATTTCACCACTCCAATATTGCTTGTTTTCCTTCAGAGTCGTAACACACTTAATGTTGCAAAAAAAAACCGGTGTTGGAAGAGGTATGTTGGATTCTGAGCTTCGGCGAGGGAGGACGCTGCAGCGACTACTGAACTAGATCATTATTGTGCCAGACACGCTTACATTAGTGTTTATATATGTACGCTGTGTTAGCTTTATTATTTTGCTACCAGCACGAGCAATATGCGACTCCAAAATCCTCAGTCAAATTTTATGTACTGGGGACGCAACAGAAGCAACCACAAAAGGGAACCCCGTCGAAGTAGCTCCAGCCGCCATCATCTTCCCGCCGATGCACCTCGCCAACAGCACTGTCTGGGGCATTGCCCATAGCACAGCCGCGCGCTACGGATGGCTTCAATACGACACCGATCTCATCGCTTTCGGATAATCACGAGCGGCCCCTCGGTTTTCTACTTACTCGGTTCGAACTGCTACTGCAGCCGTGGTACTGCTGCATCCACTCTACTGGGGCATGGACTGACCATTTATTTGCCCTGCACTTCTTGCACCGGCAGTTATTTCACTGTCATGTCACCAGTATAATTGCGATGGTGCCGTAGCTAGCTCCCGGTACTGTGCCATTGACTGCAGCAACGATGGCCGTTACGGCGGCCATAGTAGAGATAATAGTAATAGCTGCGATGCTCGTTTTTGCTACCGAGAGCAGATCATCACTATGCCTGTGCATGGCGCTATCGTGCATGCGGCAACAGCAATGGCTCGCGCCGCCTGCATCTATAAGCGATGCCCTTACTGTTCTCGCACTGCTGCTGTTACTGTCGGCGTTACTGTTGCCAGAGGCAACTAGAACAGATACTGAACTGAGTAAGAGGAGTCGGGCGCGGGTAGACTATTGCGCCTTTTAGGAAATCAACGGATACTCATGGAAATATCTGCTGTTGACTCCGCAGAAAACTGCCACAGCACTGTAAAACAACAGGTAGACAGCCAGTAAGTTCAATATAGAAGTATGCACACACACAGTGGCCAATGTTACCAGGATTGTTAATACACACGCCGAGAGGCGGATTTCGACAACTGCATCACCCCCATCGTATGAGTACAGGTGGCGGCGCTCATACTCGTCACACTCGTTCATGTTTACTTCACGCAACGACCACACAAACATTCACACTCGGCAAGCGCCAAGCCACGGCTCACATCCGACCTCACCACGCACAGCGACACAATCACAGAGGCTGCAGCGATAACCGCGACCACAACGGCCCCAACAACTATCGCCAGGAAACGATGGCGTTGCCCGATTGCCCCCAGTGGCACCGACAGCGACTGCCGCAGTGGTTCCATATGACACAGACACTGCAATCTGCTGGCTTGCGTGCCTGCTAGCTGTCCATGGCCCATCCACCAGCTTAAATTTACCGAAATGGTAGTAGAGCAGCGCACACAACATAAGGAGATGTCGTTGTTCTCTAATATATAAAACCACCCCAGACACCTTCTCTCCAAACGACATCTCCGGAGGGCTTATGATCCTCGTCAACACATATCCCTCCTATTAGTAGCCACTCCAGTACTGACATGGATCGCCACTATTTCTAGACGTTATTGTTATTATGCCGACGATATGTGCAGTTGCGATGGAATAAATACACACACAATCACAGAGCTAGTAGCAAGTCTTCTATTGTTGCTAAATTGGTACACTTTTTGTATTTGTCGCTGTTTGTATTGCGTTGTCCCGTCGGAACGGCTAACGCCACAAGAGGTTTCAACAAAACATCGAGGGTAGCAGTAACAGCAACATAGCCAAACCATCGACAGCTAAAGCTATTCACCACTATGGTAAATGGCAGGCGGACACTAGATGAATGACCGTTGCGCGCCAACCGATTTCGCAATGATATGCATCTAGGGGCAACTAACTTCGGCCAGCGGCGCGCTCGACGCGTCGTTTGATCGACTCACGTTGCCGCTGCGAGTTGACACAATAGCCAAAAACTCGTAAAATAACGAAATTTCACTTGCCCCGTAGGCCTAACGAGGGCTACTCGAGACGCTAGTATATTCTTACATAATTTCATCTAGCGTTCACTAATCTACGTGAGACGAGTCGATGCACTGTAGACTGAACTTCCTTTCAAGGAAGAACTTGCACAGAAATACTCACTTTTAACGCGGAAACTGAGTAAAATCGTTAACCGCCGGCGGGAGACCACTGCCGAAGCGGGCATAAACAAGCCAATGAGTAACAAGCACAATTTATAAAAACCGCTCACATTATCAAGTGTGTTTTTCTCTACGTTCTCATTTGTCGTACCTGATTTTACAGTGGATTTCTATCCTAGCCATATTACCTTAGCACAATCACCGTAGCATATGTAATTTGATAATTCCTTTAGTCAAATTTCATTTACCAAATCGACTCAGGTACGCGATCAACACAAACCGAACGAGTGGTTTCGAAATCCGATGATGGGTCTTTTCCATCCCAGCCTCGTGGTGTGTCGACGTGTGCTGCGGGGTTCAAGTTGCTACCATGGGTGATTGTGTATGTATTAGGCCTTTGGCTACGGTTTACGCTGAAGATAATGAGCAATCGGGAACGAACGTTAGTATGCCTGCTGTTTTCCGGGTTCCGATTCGTCCGGACCTTATTTCGTTTGTGCACCATCAACTGTTGAAAAATAAACGCACCCCATACGCTGTGTCTAAGGAAGCCGGCCACCAGACTTCAGCCGAGTCATGGGGAACCGGTCGTGCTGTTGCCCGTATCCCGCGTGTCCGTGGCGGAGGTACCCACCGTGCGGGCCAAGGTGCGTTCGGCAACATGTGCCGTGGAGGCCGGATGTTCGCCCCCACCAAGACCTGGCGCCGTTGGCACCGTCGTGTCAACGTGACCCAACGCCGTCATGCCGCTGCATCGGCTATCTCGGCTTCCGGAGTCACCGCTCTGGTTATGGCAAAGGGACACGCTATCGAGCGCGTCAACGAGGTTCCCCTTGTTGTGTCGGACAAGGTCCAAGAGTATAAGAAGACCAAGCAGGCCGTCGCCTTGCTCAAATCCGTTAAGGCCTGGGACGATGTGGAGAAGGTGTGGTTAATGTGCTGTGATCGTATATATAGTCTAGTATTTGAGTGGTATGCCAGATGTGGACTAGTATTCTAAGGTCTAAACCATATAACAGTGAACATATTCGAATTTGTGTGTGTTGTAAGGGGAAGTTTCTATAGCGCTCGATTAATACACGTTTGTTGCCTAAATTTATTCAAAAGATCAAAAAAAAAAAAATTGAAAGTGGTTCTCAGAATGCAGGACTTGCTTCAATCGTTGCTGGGTTCTGGTAATCGTAAATCTAAGATCAGGGCTTCTTATGTTATTCAACAGGTTCTGTGAAAATATATCCACCTGCAGTGCGACGCCTAACCAACAGTAAAAAAGTAGAACATTCATGTTAACATTAACGCTAAGGATCACTTATCGACTGCCGTTTTAGGTTTACAAGTCAAAGCGCCAAAGGCCTGGAAAGGGTAAAAAGAGGAACCGCCGTTACAAAAAGAAATGCGGACCACTCGTCATCTACGAGAAGGATAACGGTATTGTTCGTGCTTTCCGCAACATCCCCGGTGTTGATACCTGCGACGTAAACGCGCTATCACTGTTCAAGCTTGCGCCCGGAGGTCACGCTGGGCGTTTTATAGTATGGACTGAGTCTGCCTTCCGTAAGCTAAATGACATCTTTGGCACATTCACAAAGACATCAAAGGTGAAGAAGGGTTACAAGTTGCCGCGGCCAATGATGACCATCACCGATCTGGGTCGCCTCTTCAAATCTGAAGAGATCCGTGGCGCGCTCCGAAGAGCCCCGAAAAAATCGATTATTATCTCGAAGAAAAACAAGCCAAACCCTTTGAAGAAGATCCATCTCCTGGGTCGCCTTAACCCTTACGCTTTGGTCGAGAAAAGGAAGACTATCCTTGCTCAACAGGAGCAGAAGTCCCAGAGAGCCGAAATTCAAAAAAAAGCGGCTCTAGAGAAGGTGGCGGCTTTGAAGAAGGTTTATAAGCTTATGAACGAAACGGAAAAAAAGAAGCTGAAAAGGTTGCAAAGCCCCTTCCCTAAGAACCGAGGAGCCAAATCTAAGAAGGGAGGCAAAAAGGCTGCCGCAACCAAGAAGTAATCGTGAATCATTGGTAAACCTGCAACTGCCGCCTCTTTCCAGGTCTTCAGGTTTTCAATAAACTAATTGATTACACCTGTGAATTTAAGTTGTTGTTTGTGTAGCTATATCAATAGATTACTGCTTCAAGTTCTTCCCTGATTGATTTTTGACAGCGCAGTATCACATAAACTATAATGCCTGTATCAGTTACCTCTTTTAAAAAAGGACATTAAATTAATAACCTCGTCATATTTGGAAATATACGAACGTAATTGCCATATTGAGTTGTTGACATCTTTTCAATTCGTTTGAATAGTTACCGAAGGGAGATTGTTCAACAGGTCTTCAAACTATGATTTAACTGAATAGTTGAAACTAACATAACATAAAACAGTTTTGTGGAAAATCTTAGCTGAAAAAGTAATTTTTAGATGACTAGTATCCTATGTCAATGTATATTCAAAACGTCGATATCTTTTGGCATGCGCGCATTGTCCGACCTTGTGAGCTTTATTGGGCTCCATAGACGCAAATTCGCCACGATACTGCCACGTACTGACGTTTGTTACGCGTATGTGGTATTATTATTAGTAAAACCAATGCAACCTTTGTCGAATATACCGTGTGGCTAAAGGAAATTTTTTGATTCCTAAAGTTCGTCAATTTGATAATTCCATAAAAACGTACATATATATGCTTATATATAAAACATTTTCAAACGAACCAGAAATCTTTTATAAATAAACGTATATGTACATGAACTATATGAGTTCTGTTCGGTTGTTTGAAAATGCCCGAAAGATAGTCGCAGCTTTCACTCATAGTTAAAAATTGCAAATATTGTTTCAACTATGAATACGTCTATAGCATAAAACACTTTCAAGATTTGACAGGGTCGAATACTTATAAAGTAGCATAGTTAAGCATGAGTATTGTTCTTAAACATTTTGAAAGGTCCAGCGTATTACAAAACAAAGGTCTGGAGTAATGTCAATTCGAAAATACATAAAGCCTATTATAGAAGCAAAGAAATGAGGCTGAAAAGAGAAATGAAAAGAGGCGAACAATGGTATATCTCATGTGCATTCATATAAAAAGTTATTTTCAAGTATTAGCAATAGTTTTATGATCATCTATTTGATGGCCGCAGATTGATTGAACATCAGTGACATCAGTATAATGCATAGTCGGGCAATTTTAAAGTCGATGATGTATTTTTGGAAAAATTTGTGCAACAAAAAATCAGGGAATAAATATCGATTACTGATATTGGTTAAGCCGCATATGATATTGAGAAATTGACTCATCGAAAGGAAACATCTACAGGAAAGATAAGGTTTGGTAAAGTATGATAAAGCCTGCACTATCTGACCTCTATTTGACTCAGTTTAATTTCATTAATCATTTAATTCAAAAGTTACCGGCAAATAATTATAATAACAGAGGTTGAAAACGTTAAGTGTTCATTTATAGGTCTACTGAAATTACGATTTAAAACAACTAGATGTGCTCTCTGTAAACTTCATTGTATAGTCTCTATAATTTTTGATCATTTGATTTAATAGGATTTTAATTCAACTTATATCTCATTCACAACGAAATACGAAAAACGAAAAGAAGTAGCTGGTTATCATTACAATAAATTTTAGGAAACTCTCGGAGGTCTTAAGAATAAAGGAAGATATCGGTCTGCTTATACCAGTACTTCGACTAGTAATCCTTGTTTATAATGCGTTAATATTTTTAATAATAACTTTAAAAAAAAATCCTGTTTTAGTATACACGTAGCCTTTTGTCAAGTACCTGAGTTGATACCTTTTACAATTAACAGTTAGGTACCACATGTACATTGTGTTTAGAAAGTTGTGTGACCCTATAGGAAATTAACCATTAACGAAAGCTATGAGGCGAGTGCGCATATTTAAGGACTTTAGCAGTAGTGAAACCCAGAGAATTCCAGAGCCGCTCGCTATGTGGCATTTCAAGCTTAGGAGGGTCCGCCTGAAATGACATAATAAAGGACTAACCAAAGTCTGATCGCTTGAAAGGTAACTTTCGGTACAATTTTTTTCACTTCTTGTCTGGTACAAAGTACATTCAGAAAAAGGAAAAGGAAAACATCTAGGCCAATGTATCTTGGAGACGCTTAAACTTCGATCAAAATAATACCGTTCATTTATTGTCGTTGAAGATAATTTGTCCGGATTGTCATCCTTCTTCTTTTATTTTTAAATGAACGTTATTATAAAAATACATATTTCAGAATAAAGTACAAATTACACGAAAGGTCACTCTTGAAACTGTTAAACTTTAGTTAATTTGCCATGAGTATTTCAATCATCCTTCACGTGTAACATTGTATTGCACTAATGCGTATCCTATTTATAGTTGGTTCGAAAATATTTTAAAATAGAAATATCCTTTGTATTCTTATTCATGTTGAGTTGATATATGTCATGATAAAAAAAAATTTGAATAAGATGTACCATAGCTTAATAAATGAACCGTTATCCCTAAAAGTAGCTTTAACTTGTTCTATTATCGTCGTTCTATTATCTGCTACTTCTAATTATTACGTGAAGGATAAGCAAAACTCCCAAAAATTCTTCAAATATGAGTGACATTATTGCTATTGCTAGCTCTTATTTTTATTGCTAACACTTTTGAACGCTTTCAGTTATTAGGACAGTTTTTGCCGCTTTGGAAGAAGACTGCGATATTGATGATGCCCGGCGAATCTGCACAGCGATACGTAACAAAGCGTTGTATTTACTCCACATCCACCATGCAGCTTGTACACCATACCAAAAGAATACATTTCTATAAAATATCAACCGGTACTCGGCTCCACCACTCTGTATGGTATTGCGCGTTGGCGGGCTTCCCCCTCGATGATAATTGCCAACAACCCTCTCATTGATGATCTTTGTTTGAGCAAACTGAACGAAGGATATCGTCTGCTGATCGTTCTGTGTGTAGATCGAATCAATCGCATGAGTAGCCTTCGGATGACAACTCCCGTTGGAGTGTTTCAGAGGGTGCTGTGACCAGTAATGGTGTATTTAGTTCGGGCTCTCAGGATTATGGGTGTATAAGATAGAATCTGTTATCACTAACTCAGTGGCTTTCGTAGACAGTGAGCTTTGCCAAAAATGACAACTCACAGTAAACAGGAGCTTCAGACTCATGTAAGATGAACAAGTTGGAGAAATTCATTGCGGAATTTTTTCCCACACTGGCAGTGACAAATATGTAAAAAAAATTAATAAATATTAAATAAAAACTAGCCCGTAAATTGTGAAGCTATTGATATATAGTATTGCTAATTAGAGTGGAGGACACTACAAAACGAGTAATTTGAACCGTTTTTTTCACGAACGGAGCCATTCTTTCTAATATTCATACAACTTTATAAAATTAAATATATTATTTAATGCCCCTTTTTACTTTCATTAACTCTTCGTGGCGTAATGGGGTGTACTTAAGTGTGCATGTTGATATTCATCGTAACAGCAGCACCGGCCAGTACCCATTACTATTTTATTAATTATTTAGTTGCTAGGCCCCTAACCTAAGTGCTCAAGGTTACCTTTTGAAGGTCTTTACGGACGGAGACAAGTGTCGTCTGATCGACTGCGTTAAAGTTGAGGAGACAAAAAATCGGAGGAAGAAGTTTTCATGGCTCGCGTTAAGTATCGATGCTAGTTCAAAAGTCCACATCACTTGGATTAAAGGAAAAGATTATACGAAGAAACATAAATGGAAATTGCAAGAGGTAAAGACAGTTGACCTATGCCACAAGGATGGTAAAGGTGAGTAATGAAACTGGTTAATTATTTGATTTTTAAACCAGAGTTATTTGAAATTCCTTACGGTAACTTTTTGGTTAGGTAGTTGTACTTCTCTATTGGTCACTTAATGCCAGTTGTAGCTATATCGGATATAAGATGTTGGAGAAGCTCACTTCATCTTCTTCTAAATATAGCACTTTTTCCATCCAACACAACTTTATCAATTTCGTTTACCGGTAATTCACACGCAGATACGCCAGAGTTTGAAATGCATCTTGACAGTCTGTACAAGTGGTCAGCAGTAAGTATTGCTGAAAGAGATTCCTTCGTTCGAAGTCTTTACCGCTATGCTAGAAAACTGCTTCCGGCTAATGACCCAATACGATTCAAAAATTACCGAAGTGATCTCTTCGAAGATCTCCAGATGAGTGCAGAACTAGCAGCGAAACTGCAAGCTACCGATGGGTTTGTATATTGCTATGTTTCATTGTGGATGGAGATTTGCATCAAAGTGTCTCGGTGCGCATATCGATGCAAATACACACATAGTTGCATGAACATACCACCAACTGATATAAAATATAATAGCGCAAAATTACAATATTCTTTTGAGGTGATAGGCATTTTCGGCGATATTTTAAACAAATGGTGTGAAATCTTGCTGTTTGCTGTAGTAATCAGATTGATTGAAGGCCGTTTCAGCAGCAGGCCACTGCTGATACAACCATTATTAATATTTGATATTTTTGAACCTAGTGGCCGTGATCTGGATGTGGCTACCGAGTACCAGGCGCTTTCCGCGAAAGAAGAATCCGATTTAGAGACATTAATGATTAAATATGAATTTGCCATCTCAAACGCTGAGGCGTTCACAGAACAGTTAAACCGCGAACTCTCTAACCTTGACGCAGCAAACGTACACGCAATTATGGAGAGCGAACGAAAGGTCCAGAGCTTGATGGATATGTTCGATGTAAGGGATTCGACGATTAGCTTGAGGTTCTTTACTCTTGTACACTCCGAAAAAATACGCATTATTTTGAATCCTAAAAAGTGATGATCTAATTTTCTATCGCTATAATTTTCGATTGCATGGTTTGACTGGTTGATTTATAATATGTTCGACTTATTATATAATTGCGCTTCAAATCTTTTTTTCAAATTTGATCTTTATTTACATTAAACCTTGTAAACTACTTTCATATTGAAAGCGCACTAACGGTTATTTCTTCGTATATCGGTGATTGGTTACTGAAAGAATCAACCTACACACTCATTAACTAAATCTTGGTAAAGCTGATTTGTGTAAAGCGATTCTTAGGTCTACGCAGATTAGCGTATGCGGATTTTTATCAACGCTATCGCGTAGACATTATTGTAACGTGTTGTTTCTGCATTGTGGGTACATCTAGACCGTTATTGGTGAGGTAACCCACTTAGAGGATCGGCTAGATGCGTATGATGCTCTCCTTCGAGAGGTTCGTGACTCCGTCCTTCGGATGGAAGAGAAGGATGCTGTCATCCACGTGCAAAACGACAATATTGAAAGATTGCGCCAACTTCTCGAAGGCATCGTCACTCGAAGGGATCTTATCCACGAACATGAGATGACTTTGCTGGGACCGAAAGACCTCGACACCGAAGAGGGCCTGGCTAGATGTTTTGAGGCAGCCATGTGAGTCTTACTAAAAAAAAAAACTTTGCGAAATAATGTTGTCTGCAGCATGACGATTCAAACAAAGGTCACTTGTCATATTTCTAGAGGTCTGATGTGGACATCTGTATTATTCATGTTGAGTGAATTTCTGAATTACAGGGCCTTAGAGGAAGCCATGTCCGTTCCAATGCATCCCGCCCTTAGTGAAATGACGGCGGTAAAAGACCGCAACAACTCGCTCGAAAATCTCAAAAAATGTGTTACGAGATGTCTGTCTCACTATATAAACGACCAACTGATTAAAATTAGCGTCGACTATGGATCGGTGAGAACCATTGAGTATGCTTACTACTAACTGCAAGTAATGTCTTACGATATGCGGTTCGTCTACCTTCGTCGCGAGACAGCATAAGTACGAAGATGCATTTCATAATATAGTTTAATAATTAGCATTGTTCTTCTACTCTGTAAAACGTCTATTTGTTTGCTTACCTATGAGTCTCATCCATACGTTGTCTTTTCTCTTGTAATTTTGTGCGCATTTCTATAAATAGGGCCGGCGTACAATAGCGGCCGGGGAGCCTGTTCTGCGAAAGCACGAATTTGTGCATAATTCGTTGAAACCATTCTCCCCATTGATGGCATGGCTGAAACGAAATGATGACGTCACATATCAATTTATTAAGAATAATTATCTCGGTGAGTTCGCTTTCATTAAAAGGGTGTTCGTTTAAATCACTGAATTATTTTGACGAGTATAGATATTAGCATTCTGGATGAAAAAGTACACGCCGCAATACTTAAGCGTAATTTCCAATAACAATCATAATTGTTGGACATTCGGCGGCTGCAATTTCAGATCGCTTTGGACAAATCTACCAACAGGAAATCATTATATTTTTTGAGCAAGCTAATGCCAAACTTCGCTTTGAAGAATCGCGCAGCGCTAGCGGTATCCTTGACACCAAGAAGGGTATGATAGATTCATTTATATATGGTGTTTTTCCGTCCAAAAATGTTCAGTATTTTTCATTTACTACGTCAAGGTATATCTGAAGGTGCCGAATTTTTTTATAAGGTGGTAGTTGATTAAATAAAATCTTGCTTTATTTTTTTAGGGACGCTCGTTTTAAATGCTCAGGAAGGTGTCGTGAGCACGCCGACGAAACAACGAACCACTTGTCTCTTGGGGAAGTTTCACACAAACCTACGTTATTGCAAGATTGAACAGAATTACTTTGAACTCAACTCAATTTGAAATTTAAACACTGACGTCAATTTCTAATCTGGTTCCTCCATATTAAGGAGGCGTTTTTTTATCCATAATGCTTCAAGTAACCTAGAATACTCGGTTTGGGCTTAATAAGGCCAAGTGAAATAGTTATTATGTGGTCTAAATGAACAGAAACTTGGCCTAGTCGTGAGCCCCAATAAATATAGTAGCAACAGAAAAATCTTTATCGAACACTTGTCAGCTATTCGCTCAAACCGAAGCATCAATTCAGGGACAAAGTAGATGCATGTTTAAATTAATTCGCAACTTCTGTTGTTTAACCTGCCATTACAACAGGTATGGCCAGCGAGTTGTTCTGCGCAGGAGAGGATGAAGTGGCTCGCCAAATGTTTGACTTATTTCTTGAACGTATTTTGACGTCTCTAGAACCAGCATACCTAGCTGAACAGCACTTTTGCATCCAATTCCTTGATCTAACAACCCAGAAGGGTACCAGGCTCTATGGTGCAGAGGGATTGGGCGTTTTAGATGGAAGTGCGATGTCTTCTGGTTCAAGGACGCCGTCGAAAAGTACGTCTGTCGATGAACTCGATTCAGTGTCCCGCACATCAAGTGACGAGATACTTTCCAGACTCAAGAAACGTGACAGAGATATTGGGCAAGAGGTAACAAGAGCTTTTTGTGGTTCATATATGTATATATAATCGGTCAATAAATTATTATGCTACCCGCGATGATTTCTTTACCTTGAAAACAAAAAATCCTATATCCTGCGCCACAACTGTGGACAGACGATTTGCTTTTTAAATGTATCTTATAAAAAGTAAAACGAACAGTTACCTATATATATT
>NW_019213070.1:0-3585 GCF_002532875.2 Varroa jacobsoni | reverse complement strand
TATATATTTAAATGTAATACTAATTAACTTTTTCAGGTGAGAGATGTTATGGCTAAACTATTTGGATCGCTTGAGGATGAGCTAAACAAATTCGTGGCCGCGTATGACCAAGTCTACTCGATGTATCTATTGGTCCGGCTTTGTCATCATACGATTCAGACCCAAGACGCGGGGTCGTACCTCTGTAAACTTTATGGCATGGCTCTGGTAAAAATTTAACAGATATTTTTACGTTGTAGCCTAGTCTAACGACCGTGTAAAGTGGGATACAGTGAATACCATTTGTTCTCAATCATGCTTACTTAAAACATTTGTTTATTCAAGATTTAGATTTCATCCTGTTATTGTTTTATGTCTTACATCATGCCCATAGATGTACGAATCTATGGCAGTGCTAATGCTGCAATCATACATAAGGTCATATATTTTATCAGTTCACTTATATTTAGTATTTTGGAAGCCACTGTATTAGGGCGGGAATATGACTTGTGCTTTCTTGTATTTGAAATATGGTTAACGCCATTATCCACCTCGCCATAGGTGAACGCTAAGCGAAATTTTGACCACTACATGAGCTCACATATAACCAGTATCGCTGAGGCAAAACCTCCTCGAAGGAACAAATGCGGTATAATTTCATTTGTCTCAAACTTTGAAGAGTTCGCTAATCAGTGTGAAGCTGTCTTTAAAGGGAGCGACAGGAAAGGCGATTTGCAGAAGTGGTACTCGAAGGTTTGTATACCCAGTTAACGAAGATTATGTATCACCTCTGTTCGTAATAATTCGACACTCAAGTTATTACAAAGAGTACTACTTTGAGCTATCAAAAGATCCTGATAAATCCCATATGGCATACTGTACTTGTGATTAAACAGTTTTGAGAGGAGACCAAGTGGAGTTGTGTTAAGAGTCGTATATGCCGTATTAATTACTTCTTATGAATTGGATTTACTAATTACATGAAATGACAATCGATTTCTACATTTTGGTTTGAATAGGAGACACGACTAACCAAAAACCGATTTCAGATTGTTCACGCAATTTTCGATGGGATTGTTCGTATATCTGTAGAACATGGTCGAACACCACCCGAAGTAGTTCGTATGGAGAATTATCACCACATGCACGACAGTCTGTATAAGCTGAAAATACTTGAAGATGATAGAAAAGAGGCTAAAGAAAGATACAACAAAGCACTCAAGGTATACTAGCTCATTAATGAACAACGCGTGTCATAATTTAGTCATCCAGTAGTAGACACATGGAGAGCATTAGTACGTTATGCATTGCAGCACTACAGTACATATATTTGAAAATATATATAGAATCAAAATCATAAATCGTTTGTACTTATTGGACAACACGATTTTATTGCTATAATGGCCTTGCTCAGTTTTAGAAAGCAAATATAACGCAGTTACACCTACTAAGATGTAGTACTATAGTAAGCAGCCTTTACCTGGGTTCATATTTTTTTTTTCTTAATAATATTTGCGTTTGCAGTCCTATGTGACGAACTACTTTGGGCGTCCCCTCGAGAAGTTGAACGTATTCTTTGATGGCGTTCAGGCTCGACTGGATACCGGAACGAAAAAATCTGATGTTTGCTTCATACATCAATATTCGAAATCTGAACTACGAAAAGTTATACACGAGTTTCCCGGCAAGGAAGTAAAGAAAGGACTCGAAGCTTTGTACAAGTGAGTATGACGTAACAAAAACTACTGATAACCTGCAACACGTTCGCATGAAGGCAGCCGGTGGATCACAATGAGGTAGTGTAAAATATATTGGTGCTAAATATGTTATGAATAAGACAATGATTGAAAACGTTAATATCTCTTTGGTACGAGCTTTTTTGTGAAGTGTTGGTAACTACGGCGCCTTTTGGTCATCCCATGTGAAAACAGCAACAACAACCTATGTCTCTAAATGGTCATCATGTGTATGGTCTTGCAGGAAAGTAGAAAAGCATTTGTCACCTGAAGAAAACCTGCTACAGGTGGTGTGGCGAGACATGCAGGATGAATTCATCCGGCAGTACAAAGCTATCCAGACGTTGCTTGATAGTTGTTATTCGGGATCTATGATTCAACTCGAGTTCTCCATCACAGACCTTCTCGAATACTTTTCCGATATAGCGAAACAGCATTAGTGTTTGGTAGTGAATAGTTCAGTCAAGTTCACACTACTTGATTTCTCCAGTGAAAACTTATTTATTGTTTACTTAGAACCTTAGTTGTAATACCCTCAATATTCAGACAAAAAACTAAGAGACAATTAGTCTGACGTTACAGTACGACCTTAAAAATGTAAGCATAATCTATAATGCCTGTGATAAGGTATTATATGATGAACTGTTAAATTGAGAGTCGCACCTTGTTTTTCACTCAAAAATTGATTACTCAACAAAATATGTTATAGGTAACGTCAGATACATATAGCAGGTTCTAGTACATAGGTAAATGCAAATGGTGGTTCAATATTACAGAACCAAAAGATGGAATCTACAAACGCTTTTAAAAAATATTGCTTCGGCATGAACGGCGATCTGGTTGTGAGCCGATAAAACAGTAGCTCCATTATGGACAGGCGTACAATATGGCTTAACAAGGCCTACTCAATATGCGTTTATAGAGAATATTACTATGCGTTAAATGGTACTACTCTGTTGTTTGCAACACTTCTCTGTATTTTATTTAACACCTTCGAATAATAACTAGCGATAACTAACACAGATACCTACTATATGGTTTGAGTTCGTGAAAAATGTGTAGTTGTTGCAGGGAAAATGTAGGCACAAAACAAGCAAATGATGGCCATACGGTGATCATGCTGTACACTTGAACAACTCGCATATACAAAACCGTTTGTGAAAAAAGACTCTTTGTAACTTCTAATGTACCTATTAGGCTAGCTAGCATTTTTCCGAGGCTAGCTAGCATTTTTCCGAGGCTAGCTAGCATTTTTCCGTTACTTAAATAAGCTGTAATCAGCGTTAAGTCACACAGCGCAAACTGTTATATGCTACTCTAAAAATACAAAATCTGACTAGAAATATAGATACATATACAAATATTCTATGACCGACGGCGGTATACTAGCTAAGAATAAACTAATGTTAGTATAGTCAACTGAAAAATGTAAATTAAATAAGAAAAATGCAAATGAAGTATTTCCATATATATATAATAATTTTCAAGACTGCCTTGTTATGGGTAGTGTACATGGTGTTTTTGAAGACGATCGAGTTTTACTTTCGAACGTACTATTCGCAGCATACTGTGAGGTAAATTGAGTTGCTATTCACCCACCTGAATAAAAATATTCATCTTTTGAGTAACACGTAAATTACAAGATTTATAGATGTGAGAAAAGAGTGAATATTTTCATAAATATTTGCATAAAATTCGTGTCTTTATTTTCAGCATGTAGCTCTCTATGTTAGTATCAGAATTAAAGTTTTTACTATTATTAACATTATTAATACAAATTGACTTACAAGTATCGATCCATGCTGGTACCCCGCGTTTTCCTTTGACTTTTCGATTGTGCAAAGGCCAACACATGCCTCACTTGACCGCT